>NW_027667604.1:0-5000 GCF_963924665.1 Micromys minutus
AGGGTTAGGGTTAGGGTTAGGGTTAGGGCTAGGGCTAGGGCTAGGGCTAGGGTTAGGGTTAGGGTTAGGGTTAGGGTTAGGGTTAGGGTTAGGGTTAGGGTTAGGGTTAGGGTTAGGGTTAGGGTTAGGGTTAGGGTTAGGGTTAGGGTTAGGGTTAGGGTTAGGGTTAGGGTTAGGGTTAGGGTTAGGGTTAGGGTTAGGGTTAGGTTTAGGGTTAGGGTTAGTGTTAGGGTTAGGGTTAGGGTTAGGGTTAGGGTTAGGGTTAGGGTTAGGGTTAGGGTTAAGTTTAGGGTTTAGGGTATATTGTTAGGATTAGGGTTAGGGTTAGGGTTAGGGTTTGGGTTATGGTTAGTGTTATGGTTATTGTTAAGTTTAAGGTTTAGGGTTTAGGGTTTAGGGTTTAAGGTTTTGGGTTTAAAATTGTTTAAATTTTAGCGTGGTTTAGGTTTAGGGTTTAGTGTTTAGGGTTTTGAAGTGAGAGAAGCGTAAAAGACAGGGGAGAAGCAAGAGAGAGGAGAGAGAAAAAGAGATAGAGGAGAGAGAGAATGAAGAGTAGACAGAAAAAAGAGAGAAGAGTGCAAGTTAGAAAGAGGAGAAAGAGAGGAAAGAAGACAGAGGAGAGAGGAGAGAGGAGAGAGAGGAACGAATAAGAGAGAGAGTAGAAAGAGAGAGTTGAGAGAGAGAGGGGAGAGACAGAAAGATAGAGGGGAAGGAGAGAGTGGAGAGAGATAAAGGAGATAGAGAAATAGAGAGGAGAAAGAGAGAGAAAGAGAAAAACAGAGAAAGAGAGGATAAAGAGAAGAAAAAGGAGAGTGAAAAATTGAGAGATGACAAAAAGGAAAAAGTCGAGAGCAGCAACAGATGGAGAGAAAAAGGAGAGAAAGGAGATAAAGGTAAAGAGCAAGAATGGAGAGATGAAGAAAAAAAGAGAGAAGAGGTAGGAGAGAGAAAGAAACAGAAAAAAGGGAAAGTAGTAGTTTCAACTTTTCAGTCACTGGGGTAGTGTCTTCAGTCAATAACGAAGTACAGCAGGTTTCGGGTACTTCCCAGTTGTTTTGTGTGATTCGCGTGTAGTTTCAACTTTCACTCACCGTTTCAGCATTTTTAGTCACGACGTGCAGCATGTGTCGGGGACTTTCCACTCGTTATGTGTGGTTCACGAGACGTATCAACTTTTCAGTCACCGGGACAGCGTTATCTATCACAAAGGACATGAAGCCGATTCCAGGGCGTACCCAGTCGTTTTTGGTGGATTGCGGGTTGTTTCACCTTTTCAGTCTTTGAAAGTTTTTTCAATCACTTTCTATGAGCAGCCCATTTTGAGAACTTCCCAGTCGTTTTGGGTGGTTGGCGGGTCGCTTCAACTTCTTAGTCACCAGTACAGCATTTTCTGTCAACTCCGACGTGCAGCCCGTTCAGAAGACTTACCAGTCGTTTTGGGAGCTTCACGGGTCGTTTGACCTTTTGAGTCACAGGGATATGTTTTCAGTCACTTTCGACGTACAGTTCTTTCTCAGGACTTCCCAGTCATTTTCCATGATTTGCGGGTCATTTCAACTTTTCAATCACCGAAGAAAAGTTTTCAGTCAATTCCAACGTGCAACCCGTTCCGTGGTCTTCCCACTCGTTTTGAGTTGTGTGCGGGTCGTTTCAACTTTTCTGCCAAAGGGGCAGCGATTCAGTCACTTCAGACATGCAATCCGTTCCGTAGTCTTCCAACTCGTTTTGAGCTGTGTGCGGGTCTTTTTAACTATTCTGTCAAATGAGCAACGTTTCAGTCATGTCAGACATGCAGCCCATCCGGTGACTTCCCATTCGTTTTGGGTGGTTCTCGAAACGTTTAAACTTTACAGTCACCGGGTAGAATTTTCAGTCATTTCCGACGTGCATCCCATTCCGGATACTTCCCAGTCGTTTTGGTGGATCACATGTTGTTTCAACTTCTTAGTCACAGGGGAAACTTTTTCAGTACCTTCCAACGTTCATCCCATAACGGAGACTTCCCAGTAAAGATGGGCGATTGGCGTTTCATTACAAGTTTTCAGTCATTGGGGCACTATTCTCAGTCAATTCCTATGAGCAGCCCGTTTCGATGACTTCTGAGTTCTTTTTTGCGTGGTTCGCTCGAAATTGGAATATTTCATTCACCTGGACAACGTTTTCAGTCAATTCCGACGTGCAGCTCGTTCCAGGAACTTCCCAGTTGTTTTGGGTAATTCTCAGGTCGTTTCAACTCTTCAGTCACCGCAAAATCATTTTCAGTTAATTCGGACGTGCAACCCATTCTGAGGACTTCCCAGTCTTTTTGTGAATTTTGTGGGTTGTTTGAACTTTTCAGTCACCCGGTAAGCATTTTAGTCACTTCCAATGTGAAGCACATTCCGGAGACTTCCCAGTCGTTTTCAGAGGTTCGCGAGTGTTTTCTATTTTCATTCACTTGGGGCAGCGTTTTCCGTAACTTCCTACGTGCAGCCCATTCGGTGACCTTCCCAGTCGTTTTTGGTGGTTTGTGAGTTGTTTCAACTTTACAGTAAGCGGGACTGCGGCACATTCCGGGTCTTCCAGTCGTTTAAGGAGGATCACGGTTCAAGTTTTCTGTCATCAGAGCAGCGTTCTCAATTAATTCCAACGTGCAGTTTAATCTCGGGACTTCCTAGTCATTTTGGGTGATTCGCGGGTCATTTCAACTT
Source organism: Micromys minutus (assembly GCF_963924665.1). Taxonomy (NCBI): domain Eukaryota; kingdom Metazoa; phylum Chordata; class Mammalia; order Rodentia; family Muridae; genus Micromys; species Micromys minutus. The sequence goes on from NW_027667604.1 coordinate 2,691, forward strand.
TAAGTCAATGGGCAGTGTCTTCTGTCAATTTCTAAGTGCATCCCGTTCTGATGACCTCTCAATCCTTTTGTGTGGTTCGCGTGTCGTTTCAATATTCAGTTACCGATGCAGCGTTGTCAGTCATGTCCGACGTGCAGACCGTTTCATGGACTTACCATTTGTTTTGTGTGGTTCTCGGTTTCATTCAACTTTTCAGTAACAAGACACGCATTTTCAGTCACGTTATGCAGCACATTTCTGGGACTTCCCAGTCATTTCGGGTGGTTCACATACCGTTTCACCTTTAAAGTTTCTGGGGCAGTTCGTTTCTACATTTCACTGTTTAGGGGTAGCGTTTTTAGTCACTTTTAAATAGCCGCTGTGCCGGGGGTTCACCAGTCGCTTTTGGTGGATAGCAGATTGTTTCAACTTTTTAAGTCTCTGAGGCAGTGTTTTTCGTCACAACCGACATGAAATACGTTTCAGAGACAGTCGTTTTGTGTGGTTGGCGGGTCGAATAATTTTGTAAGTCACCAGCGCACCGATTTTAGTCACTTTCTATGGGCAACCCTTCCGGTGACTTATGTTTCGGGTGGTTCCCGGTTCGTTTCAACTTTTCAGTCAACAGTGCAGCGTTTTCAGTCACTTCTGACATGTCACCCATTCCTGTGACTACCCAGTCGTTTAGGATTGTGCACGGGTCGTTTCAAATTTTCAGTCACCCGCGTAGCGTTTTCAATCACTTCCGACGTGCAACCCACTCCGTGGACTTCCCAGTTGCTTTGACTGGTTCGCTGATCGTTTCAAATTTACAGTCATCTGTGTAGCATTTTCACTTATTTCCGATGTGCAGCTCATTTCGAAAAATTACCAGTAGTTTCGTGTGGTTTCCAGGTCGTTTCAACTCTTCAGTCACTCGGGCATTGTTTTCAGTCACTCCCAAAGTGCAACTGATTCCTTGGTCTTCCCAGAGACATTGACAGGTTCGCGGGTCTATTTAAATTTACCGGTGAAGTTTGCAGTCACTTCCGACGTGCAGTCCATTCTGGGTACTTCCAAGTCTTTTTTTGTAAATCACACATTCTTTCAACTCTTCAGTCAGCGGGACAGCGTTTTCAGTCATAACCGATGTTCATCTTATTCCGGGTACTTCCTAGTCGTTTTTGCTGTTTCGCCTGTCGTTTCTACTTTCAGTCACGGGGCAGCGTTTTCAGGAACTACCAACGTGCAGCTAATCCAAGGTCTTCACAGTCGTTTTGGGTTATTCGCAGATCGTTTCTACCGAGGCAGCGTTTTCAAACACTCCCTACGTGCAGTCTACTCTATGGACTTCCCAGTCACTTAGGGTGAGACTCAGTTCATTTCAAGTTTTCATTCACCAGGAAAGCGTTTTCAGGTACTTCCAATGTGCAGCCTATTCTGGGAACATGCCTGCCGCTTTTGATGGATCCCAGTTCTTTTCAACTTTTCTGTCAGTCGGGCAGTGTTTTCAGTCACTTCTTATGTGCAGCCTATTCCAAAAACTTCCTGGTCGTTTTGGGTCATTTCCGGGTCGTTTTACCCTTTCAGTATCCGGGGCAACGTTTTCTATTATAACCCACGCGCCGTATGTTTCTGGTACTTTATAGTCGTTTAGTGAGGTTTGCGAAGCGTGTAACCTTTTCAGTCACCAAGGAAGCGTTTTCAGTGATTTACGACATGCAACCTATTACTGAGATTTCACAGTCGTTTCGTGTGGTTCGCGTGTCGTTAAAACTTCTTAGTCACCTGGGCAGCGTTTTTAATGACTTGTGACGTGCAACCCGTTTCGTGAACTTCACTGTCGTTTCAGGTGATTTCGAGTCGTTTCAACATTTCAATCACCGGGTAGACTTTTCATTTACCTCCGACGTGCAGCTCATTCCGTGGACTTACCTGTCCTGTGGAGTGGTTCGCAGGTCATTTCATCTTTTCAGTCACCGGGGCACGTTTTCATTCATATCGGACGTGCAGTTTATTCCGAGGACTTCCCAGTCGTTTTGGCTGGTTAGACTGTCCTTTCAACTTTTCATTCACCGAGGCTGGGTATTCAGTAAATATTGACATGCAACCCATTCCGGGGACTTCTTAGTCGTTTTGGGTGTTTCGTGGGTCTTTTCAACTTTTCAGATACAGGGGCAGCGTTTTCAGATACTTCCGATGTGCAGCTCATATCGGAGAGTCCCAGTCTTTTCGGTTTGTACCCGGGTTAGGGTTAGTGTTAGGGTTAGGGTTAGGGTTCGGGTTCGGGTTCAGTTTAAAGTTAGGGTTAGGGCTAGAGTTAGAGTGGTGCGCATGTGCAGTGTGTTGCGC